>NC_073379.1:105041284-105062089 GCF_028641065.1 Leucoraja erinaceus
GGGTTTTCTCTGAGATCTTCGGTTTCCTCCCACACTCAGGCGTGTAGGTAAATTGGCTTGGTAAAATGTAAAAAATGTCCCCAGTGTTTGTAGGATAGTGTTAATATGCTGGGATCGCTGGTCGGCACGGACCCGGTGGGCCGAAGGGCCTGTTTCTGTGCTGTGTCTCTAAACTAAACTAAAATATTGATCTGGCCAAGCATAATAGGCACTTCATTATAACCACCTCTTAATCCTGTGATTCACTCCACACTCCTCACTGTACCTCGGTGATTGCCAATCAACCCCCCTCCCCCACCCGGACACTCCTCCCACCAGGGAAAAAAAAAAATACTGACTGTTTGCACATAAATAGATTTATTTATTGCTCATATTTATGTTGCTCTTCTAGGGAGATGCTAACTGCATTTCGTTGTCTCTGTACTGTACACTGCACAATGACAATAAATTGAATCTGAATCTGAATCTGATACCATACCCTGAACCAAAGATCCTATAGCAGAGGATCTTTGCCCTGAACAACTGCACTGGTTCATGAGGGAATGCCATTAGCTGAGGGGCTGCAGTGTTACAGCCTCCTATTTCTCAAGCCTATTAAGAATGGACAATGGATTCCAACTTAGCCGTTGCTGCCAAATATCTATCTATTAATATATAAAACTCAAATCCATCCGTCCGCCTGCAGTACGGATCCCTTCCTGCCTTTTGATTCGTTGACGGCTGCTCCTTCCTATCAGCTTCCAACACACTTCGAAACAAAGTTGCAAGACAGGAACACTGAACTTTTCACTGCTGCAGCAGGCAGGGGAGGTGCAATTGAGGGAGGCAGGGCAGTGCTGGAAACTTACATTTGGCAACGGCTTCAGTTCCATTGGAGGAGACGGGTGCATGGTGGAATATTGGGTTGGGGGAATCACACCATTGGGGGAGCAGACCCAACGGGTCTGCACTTGGTCTAGTATAAAATAAAACTTCATACAAGTTTTCTTTTCATATTCATAGTCACAAATGACCGCAAAATTATTTTTATTGTATTGCTTCTAAGGGAAGATGTAAATGATTTACATCAGTCATTTATTGCTATTTTTTTCAATTTGTATCTAGGTTCTACAGAAATCGATCATTCATATTAGTTAATAATTAAAATTTACTTTTTTGTACTCAAGTTTAAAAAAAAACTACAGAAAACACTTTTCAACGGGTTACATTGAAGTCTAAGGTTATAATCAGTTGAACGTTACAAAATGTTGTACAAACGGTGTAAAGTATAACACTGCTCTAAATATTTAAATGCAAAATTTTAGTGCAAAAGAAGGACATCCAAAAAGTATAAAAATATGATCAAATTTCGATTGCAAAGCAGGGAAGGCTGTTAAAGGTGAGTGTCTGCTATTGGTATTCTTCGGAGCTCCACAATCTGTGAATTAGCAATGCTTCGACCATCTTGGCTTCCGTGATATGATTCATTATCGCTGGCACTGAGGCCGGCACCTGCAGGATTAACAAGCATTCCATTAGAGTCTTATCTGCTCTTGCAATAGATAGCACTAAGTTTATGGCCTTGAAATAACTCGAAAGCATCAAAGACCTGAGTGAAAAACAAAGTACTGGAGTAACTCAGCAGATCAGACAGCATCTAGAGGGGATATGGGCACGTGACATTTCAGGTCGAAGAAAGGTTTCGACCCAAAACGTTCTCCCGACACAGCTTACCCATGTTCTCCAGCCAACAAAGGACTGTTTCCTTGATCATTAGAAACATGGAAACATAGAAATTAGGTGCAGGAGTAGGCCATTCGGCCCTTGGAGCCTGCACCGCCATTCAATATGATCATGGCTGATCATCTAACTCAGTATCCTGTACCTGCCTTCTCTCCATACCCCCTGGTCCCCTTAGCCACAAGGGCCACATCTAACTCCCTCTTAAATATAGCCAATGAACTGGCCTCAACTACCCTCTGTGGCAGATAGTTCCAGAGATTCACCACTCTCTGTGTGAAAAAAGTTTTTCTCATCGCGGTTTTAAAGGATTTCCCCCTTATCCTTAAGCTGTGACCCCTTGTCCTGGACTTCCCCAATATCGGGAACAATCTTCCTGCATCTAGCCTGTCCAACCCCTTAAGAATTTTGTAAGTTTCTATAAGATCCCCTCTCAATCTCCTAAATTCTAGAGAGTATAACCAAGTCTATCCAGTCTTTCTTCATAAGACAGTCCTGACATCCCAGGAATCAGTCTGGTGAACTTTCTCTGCACTCCCTCTATGACAACAATGTCCTTCCTCAGATTTGGAGACCAAAACTGTACGCAATACTCCAGGTGTGGTCTCACCAAGACCCCGTACAACTGCAGTAGAACCTGCAGTAGAACTCCAGTTTTGCTTCATTTACAACATTTATTAAAACCATTCCATTTAGAAGCCTTCATTAAATTTCTTGATTATTCTGTTCGAGGGAGAAAACACTCACTTCTCAGTTCATCAGAGCTTGTGAGCATTGGCAGTATTCCAGTTAAATTCTACCTGCCTTCTCAAAGGCCTTGATATCCTTCCTGAAATTAGATCAGCACAGTTCTGCAGCATAGGCCTAACAAATGTTTTATAAAGATTTAATATAATTTCCCTTCCTTCACATCTTATTCCAGCATAGACAGAAACCATAAAACAAGATGATTTTAACAGTTTTCTCCAGCTACAATAAGGTCTTGTAAACACTCCTTGATCACTCTATTTCTGCTCTCTTTAATATCATACCAGTTAGTTCATACGAGCTTTCCTCATTTTCATTTCTTTTAGCTGACTGTTTGACACCCATGTTCCCATGAATTTTATGAAGCTTCAAAGAACTTAATGAAGTTCGCCAAATGTGATTTGACTTCAGCTAACCTGTGTTGACTTTCATTTATTAACCCTTAAATTTCAAAATGTTAATTAATCTTGGGTCTTGATTGTCCAAGTTTTACCAGTATGATCGTTAGGCCTGACTGGCCTCTATTTAAAGTCATTCAGCATGGATAAAGGGCCTTTGCCCCAACTTGCCCACGCCGACCAACATGCCCCATGTACTCTAGTCTCTCTTGCCTGCGTTTGGCCCATATCCTTCTAACCTATCCGATCTGTGTACCTATCCAAATGCGATAGAGATAGTCCCTGCCTCAACTACATCCTCTGGCAGCTTGTTCCACATACCTGCCACCTTTTGTGTAAAACAAATTGCCCCTTGGGTTCCTATTAAATATTTACCCCTTCACCTTAAACCTATGCTATCTGGTTCTTGATTCCCCTCCTAGAAACTATACTCCAAATGTGGCCTCACCAGCGCCTAATATAGCTGTAGCATAACATCCCAAATTCTATAATCACAACCTTAACGAGCGAACGCCAAAGTGCCAATACCCTTCTTGACCACCTTATCTACATGTGACGCCATTTGCATGGGAAAAAATGTACCGGCACTCCTAGATCCCAGTGCTCTACAATACTTTCCAGGGCCCGACCATTCACTCTGAAGGTCATGCCCTGGTTTGACTTCCCATAATGCAACACCTCACACTTATCTGTATTAAACTCCATCAACCACTTCTCAGCCCACCTGTCCAACTGATCAATGTCCTGCTGCAATGTTTGGTAACCACCTTCGTTATCTATGATGCCGCCAACTTTCCTGTAATTGCTGCATATTCTACCGCTGCACCATCGAGAGCATCCTTACCAACTGCATCACAGTATGGTATGGCAACTGCTCTGTCTCCGACCGGAAGGCACTGCAAAGGGTGGTGAAAATTGCCCAACGCATCACCGGTTCCTCGCTCCCCTCCATTGAGTCTGTCCAAAGCAAGCGCTGTCTGCGGAGGGCGCTCAGCATCGCCAAGGACTGCTCTCACCCCAACCATGGACTGTTTACCCTCCTACCATCCGGGAGGCGCTACAGGTCTCTCCGTTGCCGAACCAGCAGATCGAGGAACAGCTTCTTTCCGGCGGCTGTCACTCTACTCAACAACGTACCTCGGTGACTGCCAATCACCACCCCCCCCCCCCCCCCCCCCGGCCACTTATTATTATTTATTCAAATCGTTTGCTATGTCGCTCTTCCAGGGAGATGCTAAATGCATTTTGCTGTCTCTGTACTGTACACTGACAATGACAATTAAAATTGAATCTGAATCTGAACTGAATCATATATTGCCTCTTCCTATATTTGTAACCATTTTTTTTTCCTCATCCTGAATCCAACCACGATTGTATTTCATACTCTGCCCAATGGTTTTGGAATTTGGAACATTTTCTCTAAATCACTCTGCTGTTCCACCTCACCTCACCTGCAGAAACAAACTTCAATTTGACAATGTGTTTAGCATCTCTTTCTCAATGCACTGGCCATGTTTATACATAAAGAATAGATCTTGTTTGACTCACCAGGCTCACACTACCATGATCTGGCATGTGGCAAGGTCACTGGGAGTGAAGGTAAAAGGAAAGCAAGTTTATACTAGAGTTTATATTTGTGATCACAACAACTGTATGTTCCTCACCCATGACATGGCAAAGTCCCACGTTACATAAACCATTGATTCTTGACTTAAGGTTATAAGGTCATTGGTTTATACTCTCTAGAATTTAGAAGATTGAGAGGGATCTTATAGAAACTTACAAAATTCTTAAGGGGTTGGACAGGCTAGATGCAGGAAGATTGTTCCCGATATTGGGGAAGTCCAGGACAAGAGGTCACAGCTTAAGGATAAGGGGGAAATCCTTTAAAACCGCGATGAGAAAAACTTTTTTCACACAGAGAGTGGTGAATCTCTGGAGCTCTCTGCCACAGAGGGTAGTTGAGGCCAGTTCATTGGCTATATTTAAGAGGGAGTTAGATGTGGCCCTTGTGGCTAAGGCGATCAGGGGGTATGGAGAGAAGGCAGGTACGGGATACTGAGTTGGATGATCAGCCATGATCATATTGAATGGCGATGCAGGCTCGAAGGGCCGAATGGCCTACTCCTGCACCTAATTTCTATGTTTCTATGTTTCTAGGAATAGGAGTAGAATTAGGCCATTCAGCCCATCAAATCTACTCTGCCATTCAATCATCTCTCCCTCCTAGCCCCATTCTCCTGCCTTCTCATAACCTCTGACACCCGTACTAATCACGAATCTATCTATCCCTGCCTTAAAAATATCCACTGATTTGGCTTCCACAGTCTTCTGTGGCAATGAATTCCACAGATTCACCACCCTGATAAGGAAGGAAGGAAGAAAGGAAGGAAGCTGTTAGATATTTTTTTGCAAATTTAAGTAAATAAATACTTCAGCACAACAACAGAATTATTAAAATGTTTCAGAATGATTGCACGTCAACATGAGACATTGAAATATTCTATTTTGGGGCACATAAGCTGATCTTGCAAGCAGTGAGATAAAAATATAATGTAATATTGCCTTCTGCAGAATACATATTTACCCATTTATTTTCTCCATAGAGATTTGACTTTGAACAATGTTCCATCCAACATGCATCTTTTAATACATAGATTCAGTTAGATTCAAAATCAGTTTACCAGCCCAATTTAATGTTTGCAGCCCTATCTTAGCTGAAGGACTGTGTTGCTTAATTTGGGACACATTGTACGATTTCTGATGCTTATCATGTTACCATTGTTATCTAAATCGGCTTGCTGATTGCAGCAGTAAACAGGATCTATCGGAGCATTTGAGAACATTATAAATCTTATCAATGCTTTAAACTACAGGTCTCACAGATATGGAAAATAACTTTCTGTTGTACCAACAATGCTCCTGTGATTACAGGCCTCCACTAAAAACTTTACCTGGTATTTACACAGTTTCTCTAACTTCAAGAAATCCCGGCATTCCCTCTCTCTCTCTATCCCTCCCCCACCCAAGTTACACCAGTTTCTCCTTTTCACCTAACAAACGTTTCATTTTTTCAGCTTTTTTGCATATCTTTCATTTGTTGGTCTGTATCTCTCTACATCATTGTCTATATCTCTCATTTCTCTTTTTCCTAACTAGTGGTCTCGACCTGAAACGTCACCCATTCCTTCTCTCCAGAGATGCTGCCTGTCCCGCTGAGTTACTCCTGGTTTTTGTATTTATCTTTGGTTTAAACCAGCATCTGCAGTTCCTTCCTACACATTTATACAGGGGCCTGCTTGGTATGAAATTTCCTCTCAACGCGGTGATACTGAGTGGGCATGGTGAGGTGATTTTCTATGATAAATACCCAACTGATGTCAACATCAAGGCAAACATAGATGATGTCTGAAGAAGGGTTTCGGCCCGAAACATTGCCTATTTCCTTCGCTCCATAGATGCTGCTGCACCCGCTGAGTTTCTCCAGCTTTTTTGTGTACCTTCGATTTTCCAGCATCTGCAGTTCCTTCTTAAACAAACATAGATGGTGCCTTCTTGAGTACTGGATGGTCTATTTTAAAGACAACAAGATTAACTGTTTCTTTTAGAATAGGCTAGTGGGGTTTGGACACGCTAGAGGCAGGAAACATGTTCCCGATGTTGGGGGAGTCCAGAACCAGGGGCCACTGTTGACGAATAAGGAGTAAGCCATTTAGAACGGAGATGAGGAAACACGTTTTCTCACAGAGAGTGGAGAGTGTGGAATTGTCTGCCTCAGAGGGTGGTGGAGGCAGGTTGTCTGGATGCCTTCAAGAGAGAGCTAGATAGGGCTCTTAAAAATAGTGGAGTCAGGGGATGTGGGGAGAAGGCAGGAACGGGGTACTGATTGGGGATGATTAGCCATGATCACATTGAATGGCGGTGCTGGCTCGAAGGACCAAATGGCCAACTCCTGCACCTATTGGCTATTGTCTATTGTGTTGCCTGAAACCACTAATTTCAGCCCACGAGGCCCCTATTAGCTGAGAAACCAATCCCTTTTGCCCCAAATGCCCGTAAGCCCAGGAGGAGCATTTTGGCCCAAAAGGCCTGTGCCAGGCCAGGAAAAGACCAGAAAAAAGTTCCTTACACTGAGATTTCACAGATTATTTTTTTTTAAAGAGCCCCTTCGGCCCATCAGGCCTGTACTAGCCCAGGATCATAAAGTATCATTCATTCAGGTTGTAGATTACTCATATCCAAGCTGTGTTGCTCTTTATATTTAGGATGGGAAATTGTCTAGTTGTTTGGAACGGAGATGAGGAAACACTATTCCTACCACCATTCCTAGACGGATTGCCTGCTGCATAAATCGTTGACAAGCTAGGAGTGAACATTTTTGCATAATTCATAAGTTAATTTGGTCTTAAAGCTCTGAAAGAAAATGTATGAATTAAACTTCCCAGGTTCTAAGAACTTGAAGGAATATAACCATATAACCATATAACCATATAACAATTACAGCACGGAAACAGGCCATCTCGGCCCTACAAGTCCATGCCGAACAAATTTTGTTCCCCTTAGTCCCACCTGCCTGCACTCGTACCATAACCCTCCATTCCCTTCTCATCCATATGCCTATCCAATTTATTTTTAAATGATACCAACGAACCTGCCTCCACCACTTCCACTGGGAGCTCATTCCACACCGCCACCACTCTCTGCGTAAAGAAGTTCCCCCTCATATTACCCCTAAACTTCTGTCCCTTAATTCTGAAGTCATGTCCTCTTGTTTGAATCTTCCCTATTCTCAAAGGGAAAAGCTTGTCCACATCAACTCTGTCTATCCCTCTCATCATTTTAAAGACCTCTATCAGGTCCCCCCTTAACCTTCTGCGCTCCAGAGAATAAAGACCTAACTTATTCAACCTATCTCTGTAACTTAGTTGTTGAAACCTAGGCAACATTCTAGTAAATCTCCTCTGTACTCTCTCTATTTTGTTGACATCCTTCCTATAATTTGGCGACCAAAATTGTACACCATACTCCAGATTTGGTCTCACCAATGCCTTGTACAATTTTAAAATTACATCCCAGCTTCTATACTCAATGCTCTGATTTATAAAGGCTAGCATACCAAAAGCTTTCTTTACCACCCTATCTATATGAGATTCCACCTTCAAGGAACTATGCACGGTTATACCCAGATCCCTCTGTTCAACTGTATTCTTCAATTCCCTACCATTTACCATGTACGTCCTATTTTGATTTGTCCTGCCAAGGTGTAGCACCTCACATTTATCAGCATTAAACTCCATCTGCCATCTTTCAGCCCATTTTTCCAAATGGCCTAATATTATAGAATGGCTGATATTATTCAGGGTTTCAACTGGAAATCCAATTGTTACTTTTTTTAAATTTTTGATACTGAATGCAAAGGTGTGCTGCCCATGCTACCAAGAAACTAACTGGTATTCCTTGTTTTTTTGTGGTGATAACAGAGTTCCTCCTGCAGTGCCCCTTTGTAAAGGTATCTGTGCATAAACTATGGTCACGCTAGCAGGTCATGTTGTCACCACTCACCAGTTTTTAAGGCAAATATCAAATCATCAAACTCTTGTGACTCTTCATCCCCCACCAAGTTTCCAGTACCATAATCTCCTTTAGTGCCATAAGTGTTGCCATTCAGTGGACTTTGCTTGAAGATGCTGCTTGCTTGACTGCTGGTTCTTAAAGAGGCTTGTTCCCAGTCAGCTGGTATCTAAAATCAGAATTCCAGACATGCAAAAACATTTTTTTTAAATGTGTCATTTTTCTCCCTCCACGTCTAGAGCTTCATGTGCATATCCTAATTCTTCAAAGATAATGTTAGTTACCTGCTGCCAGGGTCTCTTATTATGCGGATAAACGGTCATCAGTACAGTTGAATTTAATTTCTTGTCACGTGTACCAAGGTGGGGCTGCGGGCACGGTGGCTCAGTTGCTGCCTTAAGGGCCTGTCCCACGAGCATGCCACTCCATGCAGCAAGTGCAACCTATATGACCAGTCCCACCAGCATGCACGTGCATGCGGCAAGCGTGACCAAATCAGAAGCGGGGGCCGCGTGGAGGTCGAGTGAGTGACATGAAGTGCGAGTGAAGTCCGCGGGGAGTTCGCACGTGACGTACGGCGTTGAGGCGGCTGCGGGCCGGTAGGCCGTTTCCGTGCAGAATTTTTAAACACGGTCAGTTTTTCGGAGCCCCGCACGATATCGGGACCAGCTCCGCACAACTCCATACGGCTCCGGCGATCGAAGTGGGACCGGCCCCGCGAGGCCGTACGGCTCAAGCGACCACGTTAGGTCGCGCTTGCCGCATGTAGGCGCATGCTGGTGGGACCGGCCCTTTAGGTCGCGCTTGCCGCATGGAGTCGCATGCCCGTGGGACAGGCCCTTTACTGCAATTTCAGTGCCAGAGACCCAGGTTCGATCCCGTCTATGGGAGCTCTCTGTACGGAGTTTGGACGTTCTCCCCGTGACCACATACGTTTTTCTCCAAAGATGTACAGGTTTGTAGGTTAATTGGCTTTGTATAAATGTAAATTGTCCCTGGTGTGTGTAGGATTGTTAAAATTCAGGGATCATTGGTCGGTGTGGACTCGATGGGCCGAAAGGCCTGGTTTTGTGCTGTGTCTCTAACCTACACAGTGAAAAGCTTTTGTTGTGTGCTAACCAGTCAGCAGAAAGACAATACATCATTACAATCTCTAAACTAAACTAAAATAAACTAGTGGAACCATCCACATACATGTAAAGGGAGTAAAAAAGATTATCAACATAGTGCTCCCTTAACTATCTGTTTCCTTTTCCATTTTTATTTTGTGCCTTCCATTGCATTCAAGCAGCATCCTCATCAATTGCAGCTGTACATAGAAACATAGAAATTAGGTGCAGGAGTAGGCCATTCGGCCCTTCGAGCCTGCACCGCCATTCAATATGATCATGGCTGATCATCCAACTCAGTATCCCATCCCTGCCTTCTCTCCATACCCCCTGATCCCTTTAGCCACAAGGGCCACATCTAACTCCCTCTTAAATATAGCCAATGAACTGGCCTCAACTACCTTCTGTGGCAGCGAATTCCACAGATTCACCACTCTCTGTGTGAAAAATGTTTTTCTCATCTCGGTCCTAAAAGATTTCCCCTTTATCCTTAAGCTGTGACCCCTTGTTCTGGACTTCCCCAACATCGGGAACAATCTTCCTGCATCTATATCCTGAACAATATTCATGTTTTAACAATTCAATCCATTTTTCATTATTTAAATCTCAATAGGTTTATTTAACCTAGAAATGAGAAATTAAATTGAATACTTTTTAAACGTCATTGGTTTTAAGTGAAATACTCAAATATTTCTCTGTCATTTAGCAAAGACCAGATTCCGTTTTTTTCCCCAATATCCAAGCAATGTGAGTGCTTGCGTGAATTGACTGACTATCTGAATGCCTGCAGAAGGTGGTGAAAAACATTCACACCCACTTTACGGAAACATGTTCACTGAAGGCTGCTAATCTTTCACCTGCACTCTGTTCTAAAAGAGGGAAACAACTGTGTTGAAAGTATCGATACACATTGCACAATGTTATAAGTAAACAAAATACTTGCAAATTAAATGGAAATTAAATCCAAGCATAATTTAATATCATACATAATTATTGTTGTTTCTACAATCAGCTTTCAACAGTGTCTCTTACTCTTCAACAACAGCATGAATCACTTTTCCAATTAAATCCTAGATCTTAGTTAGTTCAACGAGGGAAAGCAAAATCCTATATCTCTTGTTTCCCTTTCCCCTGAATAGTCTGAAGAAGGGTCTCAACCCGAAACATCACCCATTCCTTCTCTCCATAGATGCCGCCAGAACCAGGGGCCACAGTTTAAGAATAAGGGGTAAGCCATTTAAAACGGAGATGAGGAAATACTTTTTCGCACAGAGAGCTGTGAGTCTGTGGAATTCTCTGCCTCAGAGGACAGTGCAGGCAGGTTCTCTGGATGCTTTCAAGAGAGAGAACTTGAAGATAGTGGAGTCAATGGATATGGGGAGAAGGCAGGAACGGGGTACTGATTGGGGATGATCAGCCATGATCACATTGAATGGCGATGCTGGCTCGAAGGGCCGAATGGCCTATTCCTACAACTATTGTCTATTTCCTGTCCCGCTGAGTTATTCCGGCATTTTGTGTCTATGTAAAGCAAAACACTTTGGATAGAACCATGCAAGGCATGCTGCTGCCTCAAACATTATCTCAATATTACCACAAGTAGCATCACCAACTTCACTTCTACAATGCACACTAAAAAAGCAATGCTGGAGGAACTCAGTTGGTCAGGTAGCATCTGTGGTGTGAGTTAAGGTAAGAAGAGGAAAAGTGAAACGAAATGCCAGAGAGTTATAGTGTTTCATCCATATCCCTTTCTCCGCCATTACATTTCAGTTCTTTCCTGATCTCACAGACCTATGCCTCTTTTTCATGTCTTTGTCACTACCTCCACCCCTCTGCCAACCCCCCCCCCCCCCCCCCCCCCCCCCACACACACCCCCACCCATCTCTCCTGCATCAAACTGTCATTTGCCAAGCTCTGTCTGTTTGCAATTTCTCATTTCTAGTGTTCTCCTGCTTACACCATCAGTCGGAGGAAGAGTCCTGATACAAAATGTTATCAGTCAATTCCCTCCACAGGTGCTGCCTAACCCAGTGAGTTTCTCCAGCAATTTGTTTTCTGCTCAAGATTTCAGTATCTGCAGATCCTGGTGTCCCTACAATTACTTCTTCTGCAGTTGTATAGGGCTCTGGTGAGACCACACCTGGAGTATTGTGTACAGTTTTGGTCTCCTACTTTGAGGAAGGACATCCTTGTGATTGAAGCAGTGCAGCGTAGGTTCACGAGATTGATCCCTGGGATGGCGGGACTGTCATATGAGAAAAGATTGAAAAGACTAGGCTTGTATTCACTGGAGTTTAGAAGGATGAGGGGGTGATCTTGTAGAAACATATAAAATTATAAAAGGACTGGACAAGCTAGATGCAGGAAAAATGTTCCCATTGTTCAGAACCAGCGAGTTCAGAACCAGGGGCCACAGTCTTAGAATAAAGGGGAAGCCATTTAAGGCTGAGGTGAGAAAAAACGTTTTCACCCAGAGAGTTGTGAAGTTATGAAATTCCCTGCCACAGAGGGCAGTGGAGGCCAAGTCACTGGATGGATTTAAGAGAGAGTTAGATAGAGCTCTAGGGGCTAGTGGAGTGAAGGGATATGCGGAGAAGGCAGGCACGGGTTATTGATATGGGACGATCAGCCATGATCACAATGAATGGTGGTGCTGGCTTGAAGGGCCGAATGGCCGCCTCCTGCACCTATTTTCTATGTTTCTACGTTTCTATTCCCCAATCCTCTTGCTTCCCGCAGCAAGGGGAGGATGCAATGCAGAAGGTGCTGAGTGCAGAACTGAACAGCTATAATGGAGGGAGAGTAGCCATCATTACTTACACAACAATTCAGTGAGAAGAAGTGGTCCTGTACAGTAAGGATCCGAGAAACGCCCCATGAAATGAAATGCTCAAGGAGAGGTAACTCTTGGACAGGTACATGGATAGGAAAGGCAGGTGAGACCAGTGTAGGTAACGCACCTTGGTCACCTGGGCAAGTTGTGCAGAAGGGTTTGATTCCGTGCTGAATGACTTTGTGAATAACTGTAATGCTCCAAAGACTTTATCCCAACACTTTAATGACCTCCCACATCAGGCTAACGCCAATTAAAACAGCTGTAAAACAAGTTTGGTAAGTAGTCTGAAGAAGGGTCTTGACCTGAAGTGTCACCAATCCCTTCCATCCAGAGATGCTGCCTGTCCTGCTGAATTATTCCAGCATTTTGTGTCTAGCTTCAGTTTAAACCAGCATCTGCAGTTCCATCATAGAAACATAGAAACTAGGTGCAGGAGTAGAGGCCATTCGGCCCTTCGAGCCTGCACTGCCATTCAATATGATCATGGCTGATCATCCTACACATTTGGTAAGTAGGCTTGGCTGTTCTGGCAGCTCAGTGGACCAGTAACCAAAGCTGCCATCATAAGAGTGGCACAGTGCTAGAGTTGCTGCCTTACGACATCAGAAACTCGGGTGCGATCCAGACTATGACTGCTGTCTGTATGGAGTTTGCACGTTCGGCCGGTGACCACCTGGGTTTACTTCGGGTGCTCCGCTTTCCTCCCACACTCCAAAGACTGTCACAAGTGCGTAGGATAGTGCTAGTGTTTGGGTCATCACTGGTCTGTGCAGGCTAGGTGGGCTGAAGGGCCTGTTTCCATGCTGTATCTCTAAACTAATCTAAAGTAGCAATGAAAGGCAAAGTTAAATTCAGACTCTCCTTGCAGCTTCTGGCTGCAGCCAACCCACCCTTTGGAAATAAATCAGCTCAGCATCAAAGACTTCCTGACAAACCTGTATGGAATTGTTGATGTGTTCAAGAAGGAACTGCAGATGCTGGAAGATCGAAGGTACACAAAAATGCTGGAGAAACTCAGCGGGTGCAGCAGCATCTATGGAGCAAAGGAAATAGGCGACGTTTCTGGCCGAAACCCTTCTTCAGACTGATGGGGGGTCGGGGAGAGAAGGAAGGAAAAAGGGAGGAGGAGGAGCCCGAGGGCGGGGGGATGGGAGGAGACAGCTCGAGGGTTAAGGAAGGGGAGGAGATAGCATGGTCTAGCAAAACTGGGAGAATTCAACGTTCATGCCATCCGGACGCAAGCTGCCCAGGCGGAATATGAGGTGCTGTTCCTCCAATTTCCGGTGTTGCTCACTCTGGCAATGGAGGAGACCCAGGACAGAGAGGTCGGATTGGGAATGGGAGGGGGAGTTGAAGTGCTGAGCCACCGGGAGTTCAGGTAGGTTATTGCGGACTGAGCGGAGGTGTTCGGCGAAACGATCGCCCAACCTCCGCTTAGTCTCCCCGATGTAAATCAGCTGACATCTAGAGCAGCGGATGCAGTAGATGAGGTTGGAGGAGATACAGGTGAACCTTTGTCGCAACTGGAACGACTGCTTGGGTCCTTGAATGGAGTCGAGGGGGGAGGTGAAGGGACAGGTGTTGCATTTCTTGCGGTTGCAATGGAAAGTGCCCGGGGAGGGGGTGGTACGGGAGAGAAGGGAAGAATTGACAAGGGAGTTGCGGAGGTAGCGGTCTTTGCAGAAGGCAGACATGGGGGGAGATGGGAAGATGTGGCGAGTGGTGGGGTCACGTTGGAGGTGGCGGAAATGGCGGAGGATTATTTGTTATATTTGCCGGCTGGTGGGGTGAAAGGTGAGGACCAGGGGGACTCTGCCCTTGTTGTGAGTGCGGGGATGGGGAGAGAGAGCAGTGTTGCGGGGTATGGATGAGACCCTGGTGCGAGCCTCATCTATGGTGGCAGAGGGGAATCCCCGTTCCCTGAAGAACGAGGACATTTCCGATGCCCTGGTGTGGAACGTCTCATCCTGGGAGCAGATGCGGCGGAGGCGGAGTAATTGGGAGTAGGGGATGGAGTCTTTACAGGGGGCAGGGTGGGAAGACGTGGAGTCCAGATAGCCATGTGAGTCAGTGGGTTTGTAGTGTGTGTCGGTCAATTGTTGATAGTGCTCATTGTTGCACCCTTTACATAACACAGGTGCAGGGCATGTTCCTGCACTCCTGTGTGCAGTCCACACCAGTGTTATTTACATATCCTGGTTCAGTCTCAGAGGAGTGCCAGGAAAGAGCCTGCAATTTGGTGTTAAGTATGTATTGACGACACCATTTCATGTATATGTGGTGTCATACATAGAGAAGTGCTAATTGAAGTTTGTGCTGGGTGGATTCACAAATTTGTGACCAAATTTACACTCAATATAAACTATTTACATCTATGAACGGCCTTTTGATAATACAGGAAGACAGGCCAAATGCAAGCCATCTCTTAATGCTTTGAGACCAGGCATGGAAAGGAAGCATTAGATCCTCAACAATATATAACTGCAATATGATTCTGTAACTAATTAACCACCTCAATTAGCGTCTGTTTATTTTGTACGTGGGAAGCACATTTTCTCTGGCCAAATACATGATAATCACCAGCAGGAAAAGTTCAAATAAGAAATCCAACAATAGTTAATTATTGGTTAACAAATTAGATTGGCTGACATATTCTGCACACAATTAAACTGCATGACAAACAAGAACTACCTTAAAAGTACCGTGACGTTTTTTTTTTCATTCCACTAAAAGATTGTAAACCATTTAGCCATTGTGAAAGAATGAGCTTAATGTTGAGTGGTTGTACTGTAACCCCCATTATTTCAGGGAATAATGAGAGTTACTGCCGTCTTACGACTTAGACATAGAAACATAGAAATTAGGTGCAGGAGTAGGCCATTCGGCCCTTCGAGCCTGCACCGCCATTCAATATGATCGTGGCTGATCATCCAACTCAGTATCCTGTACCTGCCTCCTCTCCATACCCTCTGATCCCTTTAGCCACAAGGGCCACATCTAACTCCCTCTACAATATAGCCAATGAACTGGCCTCAACTACCTTCTGTGGCAGAGAGTTCCAGAGATTCACCACTTTAGAAAGGCAGGCTAGATGCCACCTCCAGCTCCTGTGGGCAGTGAGGAGAGTTGCAAGGGGAAATTGGCAGGGAGCCACACAGTTTTCTACTTTTACTACCATTTTGAGGATCTTTCTCCGAAACCGATGAGGTAATGAGAATTACCAACATGTGAAATCTGGCACATAACAAAGCTGGCCGCCTCAGCCAGCTTGTTCCGACATTAAACTTCTGTGAGAAAACCGGATATTTAAAGCAAGGGTGTTTCCTTAATGCATGATAATAGTGTTTTAGAAGATCTCAGATTGCATGTTAATGAGGAAAATATGTCATCCAATGCATTTGACTTCATTACTACTTAGCAACAATGTGCAGTGATGTTCCCAACATTGTCAAGGAAGCAAAGGGCGGCTTTAGATTTTATATTTTGTCCTGTAAACTTATTGAACGGGATCGCTGGATAGCCGCTTATCTGAGATTTGTCTGTCAAAATGAAAATGCTTAAAACAGTTTGCACATTACTTCAGCCAGCCATATTCTGTAGTTTTCTCTCCAATGTAGGGTTCCTGCGAATGGACGATGTTGTGATGTGATCTTGCTCAAAAACCATCTCACTTGCGAACCTTTTATGACCAGGTTTGCTTTGAAAGCTACTGGATATGTTCAAAATCATGGGAGGGCAAGACCATATAACCATATAACAATTACAGCACGGAAACAGGCCATCTCGTCCCTACAAGTCCGTGCCGAACAACTTTTTTCCCCCTTAGTCCCACCTGCCTGCCCTCATACCATAACCCTCCATTCCCTTCTCATCCATATGCCTATCCAATTTATTTTTAAATGATACCAACGAACCTGCCTCCACCACTTCCACTGGAAGCTCATTCCACACCGCTACCACTGTCTGAGTAAAGAAGTTCCCCCTCATATTACCCCTAAACTTCTGTCCCTTAATTCTGAAGTCATGTCCTCTTGTTTGAATCTTCCCTATTCTCAAAGGGAAAAGCTTGTCACAAGACAAAGTGAATACAGAGACACTTCTCATCAGCAGAAGTAATTAAAAAAGGAACAATGACTAATATTAATTAGAAAATGAACCAAGGGTAATAAGGAGGATACTCTGAGGATTCACCAATTTAAAACATGTTTGCTGTTTCTCCCTCCATACTTGCTGCTTGCTATTTGATATTTTTGGCATTGTGTCTGTGCGGAGTTTGCATATTCTTCCCTTGACTGCATGGGTTTCCTTTGGGTGCTCCAGTGTCCTTCCATGTGCAAAGACATGCAGATTTGGAGGTTAATGTACATTGCCCCCAGTACAGGTGACCTTTTGTTACAACTGGGAAAGTGAGAGATGCAAGTTAATTTTCAGTGGGAGAGAAGCTGGGGAAGAGATGCTGGGGTCCAGGCAGCAGGAAAATGTGGGTGGAATCAAGGGAATGTAGCAGGTGGGATCAGGTTAAGGAAGTGGAATCAAGGGAAACATAGAAAATAGGTGCAGGAGTAGGCCATTCGGCCCTTCGAGCCTGCACCGCCATTCAATATGATCATGGCTGTTCATCCAACTCTGTATCCTGTACCTATCATCTCTCCATACCCCCTGATCCCTTTAGCCACAAGGGCCACATCTAACTCCCTCTTAAATCTAGGCAATGAACTGGCCTCGACTACCTTCTATGGCAGAGAATTCCACAGATTCACCATTCTCTGTGTAAAAAATTACTTTCTCATCTCGGTCCTAAAAGACTTCCTTCTTATCCTTAAACTGTGACCCCTTGTTCTGGACTTCCCCAACATCGGGAATAATCTTCCTGCATCTAGCCTGTCCAACCCCTTAAGAATTTTGTAAGTTTATATAAGATCCCCCCTCAACCTTCTAATTTCTAGCGAGTACAAGCCGAGTCTATCCAGCCTTTCTTCATATGCAAGTCCTGCCATCCCAGGAATCAGTCTGGTGAACCTTCTCTGTACTCCCTCAGATTAGGAAGACATGTAGCAGGTGGGATCAGGTTAAGGCGATATGGCTGTGTAATTCGCAACTGTTACGGTTGTAGCTGATAATGATATGGCCTTTACTTAAAATCCAGGGACTAATGTTTGACACCACAATTTGCTTGATTTTGATTTTTATTGTTCTTATCAGCCCTGAAGACAAAGTAACAGCAATAATCCTAGTACTTTTCCATTGTGTTCTTACCACATCCTCTTAACAGATATCTATGTGGCAGGCGGACTCTTCATCCCCTAAGTCTACACATGTTAAAGGGAAGCCAATGTCAACAAAATTAGCAGGAGTGAGTCCCTTGCTTGGCAACTCATCAGCACTCAGGCGATTCCGTGCAAAACACTTTCACCTCGCTTTTCTAGCTTTCCCCCCTACTCCATCAATGTGAAGAATGCTCCTGACCAAAAATATTGTCCATGCATAGGAAGGAACTGCAGATGCCGGTTTAAACCAAAGATGGACACAAAAAGCTGGAGTAACTCAGTGAGTCAGACAGCATCTCTGGAGAAAATTAATAGGTGACGTTTCAGGTCGAGACCCTTCTTCTGACTTAGGTCTGAAATATTGTCCGTCTATTCCCTCTGCAAGTGCTGCCTGACCCGCTGTGTCCCTCCAGCAGTTTGTTTTCTTGCTCTAGATTCAAGCATCTGAAGTCAGTTCTAGTTTACAGTATTGCAGTTGCTAATTGGCTGCTTAGTCTGAAGGATGAAAGTTTAGAATATGCCATTTTAAGGGTGGTTTGTGCTGTCAACGGAGAGGTTATGTAAAAACAAAGACTTGGTCCAGCACGGAAAGAAACAGCTGTGTTTATGAGTGATGCACATCAAAACAGGTTGTCACTTTAAATCAGCTGTGGCTCAGCTGTTTGGGTTACTGGATCTGAGTCAGACAGTTGTGGAAACAACGGCAGAGATTCCAGAATAAATATAGAGACTGGTTTTGTTCACCTGTCCAAAATGTATCCTCCGACATTAAGGGCAGCACAGTGGCACAGCGGTAGAGTTGCTGCCTTACAGTGCCAGAGACCCAGGTTCGAACCTGACTATGGGTGCTGTCTGTATGGAGTCTGTATGTACTCGCTAGAATTTAGAAGATTGAGGGGGGATCTTATAGAAACTTACAAAAAATTTAAGGGGTTGGACAGGCTAGATGCAGGAAGATTGTTCCCGATGTTGGGCAAGTCCAGAACAAGGGGTTACAGTTTAAGGATAAGAGGAAAGTCTTTTAGGACTGAGATGAGGAAATCATTTTTTACACAGAGAGTGGTGAATCTGTGGAATTCTCTGCCACAGAAGGTAGTTGAGGCCAGTTCATTGGCTATATTTAAGAGGGAGTTAGATGTGGCCCTTGTGGCTAAAGTGATCAGGGGGTATGGAGAGAAGGCAGGGATAGGATACTGAGTTGGATGATCAGCCATGATCATATTGAATGGCGGTGCAGGCTCGAAGGGCCGAATGGCCTACTCCTGCACCTATTTTCTATGTTTCTATGTTTGTACATTTTCCCCATGACCAGCGTGAGTTTCCTCCAGGAGCTCTGGTTTCCCCCCACGCTCCAAAGACGTAAAGGTTTGTAGACTAATTGACGATACAAGTGAAAAATTGTTCCTAGCGTGTGTGTGTAGGATAGTGTTAGTGTGCGGGGATCGTTGGTTGGCACTGACTCAGTTTCTAAACTATATCGCTAAATTAAACTAAACCAAAGAGTTACCACACTCTGTTTACTAAAGTAACTACGTTCACAATATTTCATTGGCTGCACAGTAGTTTTATGTCTTAAATGAGTCAAGAGAAAAGTTCTATAAAAGCAAGATAGTACTTCCCTTCCCATCCGTCTCCTAGCCAAACTTACTTATGCGTTCCCTCCCCCTATTATTTGACACCATGTTGCTAAAGTTTGACCAGACCATAATGGTGGAAATTACTGTCATCCAGCACCCCATTTACTCCAGAACAGCTACCTGAGGGGCAAGTGATCCTTCTATGGTTAACTGCATATTTGTTATTCTTCTCAGTGGATTGTCACCTTGTCGTGGTGGAGACCCTTGTGTGAACCTGAGAGTGTTGCCATCTGGAGCTATGCTGGTAGGGCCACCCATGGTGGTACGGTTGAGGGGGAGGTCTCTGACAAAGAGCAATCCAACCAAGACCTCAATGGTGGAACAGGCGGAGGACAATGGCCGACCTTAGTGGAGCGTCACAACGGATGGGAAGGCGGATGAAGGCTGCAGCAGAAAAGGGTCTCCGGTCGTCTTGGACTCCATGCCACTGGATCCTGACCCAGATCTGTCAAGGACCGTGGGGTGGCTGTCTGTGCACCAGTCGCCCCACGTTAAACAAAGTCACGCACAGGCGTCCTCCATATAGGGAATATCCACCTGGAGACACCCATGGTCAGCCATGTCCGAAGGGGGCCTAAGAATTTATAGAGACACTAATCATGTTCATAATTTTTCATCTATTTCACTTGTAAGATTTGACTAACCACATATTTTGTGCTGATACGATCGCCCACTTGGACAAGAAATGATGTGCTGCCCGAACAATCTCAAGTATAAATGCAACCTTGAGAGAAAACTTGGATGGAAGTGCAGTTCTGTTAAATGTTACCTCCTCCATTGCAGTGATTAGGTTCTGAGTGGACTTGCTGATCTCCCCTCCTACGGATGGTGCACCACTGCCTGTTGTCAGATAGGTTGACCCAGGACTGGGATGACCATTGATTTCCATACTGTAGCTGGCTTTCACTGGCCAGCAGAGTTGATTGTGCAAGATAACATAGACCACAAAAACATACAGGCCCTGCAAAACAAAACCAAATATATTACAAACAGTGCAGTAAAGAGAGTCCATATTTTGAGGAAAAACAAACAAATCTGTTGAAAGCTTGGAAATAATTGAAAAATAACGTATATTCCCAGCTACAGTGGGTTGTGGAGGCCAAGCCTTTGGATGTTTTTAAAGCAGAGATTGGCAGGTCTGATTAGTTAAGGGCCTGTCCCACCAGCATGCGACTGCATGCATTTGGTGCGACCAAACGAAAGCGGTGTTCGTGCTAAGTTCGCGGTAAGTATGCAGTAAGTACGCACAAAGTTCGTGCGTGATGTAATTTACGTCATACTAACCAATCAGCTGGGCAAGAGGCGGGCCGACTGAATTTGGACGTCGCACGGCGTCAGGCGGTGACGTCATCACGCAAAGGCACGCCGGGCGGTGATGTCATCGCGCAACGCCACGCGCTAGGCATATGCCGTCAAGACGCTGCGTACGCCCTCAATGCGCCTGCGGGCCAACAGGCCGTTGATGCACAGGATTTTCGGACAGTGCAGGATTTTCGGAGCCCCGCGCGATGGTCGGG